>NW_028249985.1:0-31010 GCF_964263255.1 Lissotriton vulgaris
TAGAACTAGGGCTGTCAGATGGGGTAAAACACTGTCACCCTGCGTTTTTCACTCCGCATACCTTTACTCCTCATGCCATGATAACGCAGGTACTGTTACTCCGCAAAATTTTACAACGCATGCTTTTACAATGAAATTCGTTGTAAAAGCATGATTGGTAAAAGCATATGTTATTTATTTTTAAGTGTATGGTAAGTATATGGTTTTAGTTTGGGGGTGTTGGAGTATATGTTTTTGGGGTTCAGGGGTATTTAAGGGTTAAGGGATTGGTATGGGTATTGGGGTATAGGGGTATTTTTAGGCTTCAGGGCTAGGTTTGGGTTTTGGGGTACAGGGGTAATTTTAGGGTTCAGGGCTAGGTTTGGGTTTTGGGGTACTGGGGTATTTTTAGGGTTTAGAGCTAGGTTTGGGTTTTGGGGTACTGGGGTATTTTTAGGGTTCAGGGGTAGGTTTGGGTTTTGGGGTACTGTGGTATTTTTATGGTTCAGGGGTAGGTTTGGGGTTTGGGGTATAGGGGTATTTTTAGGGTTCAGGGGTAGGTTTGGGTTTTGGGGGATAGGGGTATTTTTAGGGTTCAGGGGTAGGTTTGGGTGTTGGGGTACAGGGGTATTTTTAGGGTTCAGGGGTAGGTTTGGGTTTTGGGGTATAGGGGTATTTTTAGGGTTCAGGGGTAGGTTTGGGTTTTGGGGTACTGGGGTATTTTTAGGGTTCAGGGGTAGTTTTGGGTTTTGGGGTATTTTTAAGGTTCAGGGGTAGGTTGGGTTTTGGGGTACAGGGGTATTTTTAGGGTTCAGGGGTAGGTTTGGGTTTTGGGGTACAGGGGTATTTTTAGGGTTCAGGGGTAGGTTTGGGTTTTGGGGTACAGGGTATATTTATAGGGTTAAGATGGGTTAGTGTTAAAGGGTGTTGGGGTATTTTAAGGAGTAAGGGTGGGTTTGGATTTTGGGGTGCTGGGGTATTTTAAGGGAGCAAGGTGGTATTAGTTTTTAGGGTGTTTACTGTATTTTTTTAAATTGTATATATATATTTTTTTAAATTATTTTAAAACAAATATAAATGTTAAATATTTTATTTATTTATATACCTATGCATTATTTGGTTTATTTATATATATTTAATTTTATTTGTATGTATAAATATATATATATATATATATATATATATATATTCACTGAAAAAACCATAGGTTTTACACACGTTATAGTTAGGAAGTAGCATTTGAAAAACCTATGAAATTCACTGAAAAAACTATAGGTTTGACACCAGTTATAGTTAGCTGGAAATTTTACTGACATAAAACCAATGAAATTCCACGTTATAGTTAGTTGGACTCACTATAACTTGCGCGTGTAATGCACTGCTGATGACATTACATATTACATCACTCATGACATGGTCAGTGACATCACTTATGACATCACTGATGACAGACCTCCTTTAAGTGTAATGTAACCCTTAAAACACATATTGGAAAATAGAAATTAACATTTTCAAAAAAATGGAGATACCCATACCAGTTACAACAACCAATTCAGTAATTCCACCATCTATATACACATTCTCTCATTCACCAACAGTTCTATATAGTCACTCATACATATACTCAATCATCATATGTAGTGATACACCTATACATCCTGTTACACACCGACAATCATCCAAAAGTTACTCACACACATACTCACACATGCAAATAAACTATTGAACATCCATTTATTTGCATATAAAACTATACACACTCAACCACCCATACAGTCCTGCACATATGGTGTCTTCTAAACACATACAAAGAGAGAGTTAGTCATTCATGCATCTATGTGATTAGTAATACCCCCACAAAACCATAGAAACACTCATACTGATACTAAAAAAACATCTAAGAACCCAAATACCTACACATGTAGGTACTCATCAACCCATGCAGCCAGTTATTCACAAAGTGAAACACTGATACATATATTTAAATATTTAAACATTACTCGCTAATATATGTATTCACTAAGGTACACTTAATAAGCCAGTTATCCAATCATTTCTTTTTGAAAAAAACATTCATTAAGACAATAATTTAAACATTTATTCTTCCCTCGACCTTTACATATACATATATAAAACATATTTATTTTTTAGAAAGACACACATTCACTAGATGGTGTCATAAGTGATGTCACTGACCATGTCATGAGTGATGTAATATGTAATGTCATCAGCAGTGCATTACACGCGCAGGTTATAGTGAGTCCAACTAACTATAAAGTGGAATTTCATTGGTTTTATGTCAGTAAAATTTCCAGCTAACTATAACTGGTGTCAAACCTATAGTTTTTTCAGTGAATTTCATAGGTTTTTCAAATGCTACTTCCTAACTATAACGTGTCTAAAACTTATGGTTTTTTCAGTAAATTTCATAGTTTTTTTGAATGCTAGTTCCTAAGTATGTAATCACGTTCGTAACTAGATAGTGTCACCGCCTACACGTCCTGAGAAGCGCATGTAAAGTCATGTGACTTGAAAACAAAACTTCCAATTGGTTATTAGTAGTTTCTGTTCTGGAATTTACACGAAGCACTCCACCCACTTTCCTCACAATCTTTTCTACTCTCAAGAGACAACAACGTCGAGCATCTTCCGGAAGACTTTGCTGAAATGGCTGCCCTACCGCATTCATCTTCCGAATCTGAAGGAAATGAGCGACCACCGTTAAGAAGAAAAAAGGAATCTTTCATTTGGCAATTTTTCACTTATCCTGAAGATCAAAAGAAAGTGAATGCGCCAAAAGTAACCTGCACGATATGCAATTCGGAGCTCTCAAGGGGAAATCCAAATAAAAAATATTCCTTTTCTATACACACCATGCAGCGGCATGTTAAACAAAGGCATCCTGAGCATTATGCAAAAGCATCGACAAGAGCCCTGGCCACGCTATTACCATCAGAGGTGGCCAGCACATCTTCTGGTGTACGACCTGTATCTCCATCGAGTGCTGAGATGGACTTGAGACCATATCTTGCGAAGGTGCATATGAAATGCAACAAGTGTGGAGAAATTCTTTTGTATGGAGAGCAGAGCCTCGTTCTTATTAAACTCAAAATTGACAGTCACAAATGCCCCAAGAAAAGATACATTTCTTCACTTCATTTTCAAACTATTACATACTGAAAAATGTAGTAGCAACTTTAAGAAATCGAAAGCATCATAACACTTCTTTCCCAAAAAAAAAAAAAAAAAAATTGTTCTTTTCAGAACTAACTCTTTCTACCAAAACGTGCTCCAAGAGCATATTATGAGATATTTTTTCGCCGCTTTATTTTAGTGCGAGACCGGGTGCGCGCACCCTCCTATCGCGTACAGGACCTGACACTTGCATGTGAAGTCATGTGACTTCTAAACAACACTTCTAATTGGTTCTTGGTAGTTTCTATTCTGGAATTTACACGCAGCACTCCACCCACTTCTATCACTTTCTTTTCTACTCTCAAGAGACAACAACGTCGAACATCTTCCCGAAAACTTCGGTACAATGGCTACCGTTCCGCATTCATCTTCCGAATCTGATGAAAATGAGCGACCACCTTTGACAAGGAAAACGGAGGCCACGCTATTACCATCAGAAGTAATCAGCACATCTTCCGGTGGACGACCTGTATCTCCATCGAGTGCTGAGATGGACTTGAGACCATATCTGGCGAACGTGAACATGAAATGCACGAACTGTGGAGAACTTCTTGTATACGGAGAGCAAAGCTTTACTCTAATTAAACACAAAATTGAGAGTCATAAATGCTCCAAGAAAAGTTAAATTTCTTCACTTTATTTGGATAGTATAACATACTGAAAAATGTCGTCGCAACTTTAAGAAATCAAAACCATCATAACACTTGTTTCCAAAAAAAAAAAGTTCTTTTCAGAACTAACTCTTTGTACCAAAACAAGCTTCAAGAGCATATTAGCTGATATTTTCTCGCCGCTTTCTTATAGTGCGCGACCGGGTGCGCGCACCCACCTATCGCGTCGAGACACGCATGTGCAGTCATGTGACTTTAAAACAACACTTCCAATTGGTTCTTACTAGTTTCTATTCTGCAATTTACACACAACACTCCACCCACTTCCCTAGAAAACCAGTTTATTGAAAAACTTTTAAAGCCTCCTCTTATGAAATATTCGACATCAATCACATAGCAGAGTACTAAATAGCACTATATACACTCCATCCCTTAATTATAAGAGACTTATTGCTATGTAAAAGCAACTTTTGTTTTCCAAGATAATGTGAAATGCTGAGCCTATTACATAATTTTATTTCACATATATGTTACTATTCTCCTTCGAGTACTAACACCATAGAAAATACCACCAATAGTGGTGATATTTTTTACACCGAGAACGGGCGATTTCTATCGCTTACAGCCCTTACAATTATAAAGTTTTATTTCCTAAGTCTCTGATCTCCAACTGTGCAATGTAGCTCCCCTGTGTGTCGTAATAAGGTCCATAAACAAAAACTACAGAGCCAGCATTATAAACATACACAGAACCACAAAACGACAAGAGCCACCATGCTGATATATATCCTTAATATAATAAACCTCTGAGAATAAATACATATTTCCGTGGCACCCCATAACACAAATGTGGCGTCCTCTGACTCTGCTCCATTACCAAACACCGTAACTCCCCGCCCCCCTCACTTTTCACTAAACTCCGCACTCCACCCCAGCCGAACCCCCTATTACAAACCCCCAACCTACCCTCCCTGCCCAAACCCACCATGAACCTCAAACCGCCCCTAGAAAACTTATAAGACACAGGATTACTAAAACTCAAAGAATACGCAACAGGCAGATAATGTAAATAGTACATAAAGGCACATATTTTTTCCAAAATACTATTTAAAAACATGTTCTATTTTTTATAAATCTATCATGCATCTGACCCTCTAGAACTGCTTTCAAAACGTGAACTATAAACCTCTACTTTTCATTTTCAAACCATACACTTTCATCTGACCCTCTAGAACTGCTTTCAAAACATGAACTATAAACCTCTACTTTTCATTTTCAAACCATACACTTTCAATTACATTATTTTTTTTCCACAATTCATGTAATGTTACACACCTTTTCTAAAATACACCAGTCCCTATCATTTATAAGGATTTATTTTCAGTCTTCATCAGTGACACTTTCTTCACATATAATAGAAATCACTATAACTTTTTAAACGACAATGCTAACGCGGTAAAAATAACCCTTCATTTGCTTTCCTTTAAGAATGCACACTATGTACCCCACGCATGCGTTTCTTAATCTTTGTATTTGGCAGTGAATACCGACCTTGAATCGGAAGACATGAACAAGACCGCCATTGTCACATTTAAAACTGAACGTTGCATCTGCTCACACACATATCTTTCACTAAGCTAACATTCACAGAAAACAGCATTGATGTAAAAAAAATTGACCTTGCTTTACAACTCCCTCAAATCACTCCCTTGTTTTTAACGCATCCTCCAGTTCAAAAAAAGCTACTTTTTTAATAACCACTAAGCAATATATAAGTGACTAGACTCCTAGAAAAAGTATCAAGTCATTCTGCTCCTCTCCACTGCATAGCCGGCGACCTAATTCTGTGGAGTTGCTATACAACCGGCAGTGCTGCGCTGTTTCCTGTACCATCTTGGGAAATTCAAAATGGATGTCCCTCCTGCCTTCGCAAACGAGCCGGGCCACTTAGAACTATTTCAACAGAGAATGCTACTGTACTACGGCACCTTACCACTCTCAACTTTGAATACTTCATATCGATTATCATTTCGATATTCGTATTTCACCTGTGTGCAGCCTGTATTTCATTGCCTGAGCTGTGATTTCACGTGGGCCCTGGATTTATGTCTCTGCAATTTGGTACCTCCTGAACCGAATTTCAATCACCTCATGAATCCGTTACTTGATCATGAACAGCTTTGTTACAACGGAGGGTTTATGGCCTTTGCAGCGATACAAGGAGTTCTGGGTCATTGGAATATATTCGCAGCGGCGCAAGATTTCCTAACAGAGAGCTACATCGAAAACCCACCGAGCTGCCCTATGATGGTAAAAGACGCCCCAATAATGACAGATCATGAATGCTCCTTTCATCTTCTCAATTGGATGGCTGACATGTTTTCAGATGATAACAATGATCTCATGTTAGAGGCACTTGCTGCATACTTTGCCTACACAATGGACGGTTTACTCTTTCCTAAAAGCGAGCTACATCGAAAACCCACCGAGCTGCCCTCTGATGGTAAAAGAGGCTCCGATTATAACAGATCATCAGTACTGCTTTACTCTTTTCCATTGGATAGCTGACATAATTTCAAATGATAAAACTGATTTCCTGTTACAAGCAGAAGCTACCTATTTTGCCTAAATAATGCTTCAATAACTCTCAAACAAGCCATTGACGTCCTCATTTCCTTTTGGTTTTCTATATTCTTCACGTTATTTTCCATATTTTCTTTTGAAGAACAGACCTATTTGCTTTACTAACAGTGGACATTATGATTTCGTGTTGTTAGACAGCTGATTCATAAAGTAATGATGTATAACCACTTGCATTTTCATATATCGTTCCTAAACTGAAAGGCCAGAAACCTTCTTCCATTTATTAAAATATAATATACTTCCTTATAAGACTGTACAATGTTTTTTTCCAACTATATTCATTTTTCTTCAACTATAGCGTTTGTATTCCATGTACTACTGACAATACCAATTACTGTGTTTTTTGCAATTTCTGTACTCATATTACATAATGATTTGCCTTTAAAATAGTACATTTCTAAATAAACATTTCAAATATTCACGGTTTCTCTTTTAATCCATAATCTCAACTGAAATGATTTCATATTGAAAAACTATTCATGGGTTCCACATAACCTTAACTGTAGTCACTGAAGACCTTATTTATGAAGACCTTCCGCCGCCAGTGCCTCATTTTTTAAAATGGGAAAAAGTAACGCACCGGTGGCGCAAGGCCTTCATAAATAAAGTCCTGAATGTTTTCTTTTCTCGACCTCACTTACTGATACTAGAACCTGCAAGCCAAATACGGCCCGTGAACTCTTTCTTAGTAGGTCGCGCACCGTAAAGACAGTTATACCACTGTTAACATTTTTTTTACTGTTACTAAGCACCGACACAGTTCCGCTTCACTCAGAGTTAATCACTACTCCCACGCTTCTACAGGCCAGACGCTATGTCGTATTTCTCTCCTTATCACCCTTTCATCTCCACAATAACAAACAGTTGTCCGCCAGCCACCAGAGAACAGACTCAGATGCAGAGGCACCAAAGAGTGAACCCATCACCAACTGCCATCTCCAGCTGTTTCCATGGTTACACCTCATTCTGCACCTTGCTGAAGGCAGAGGTCAAAAGTTCATGTCTCAACGTTGTACAGCAAACTAAGAACACTGTTTTCCCTCCAGAAACACCTGCCAATCCACAACTCTGTTACATGTCTTGTTTTTTCACACCCAATAGTACTTTTCGTTTAACATAAACATTAACCTGTTCAATCTCCACTTGTTACAATCAACCAATCATTTTTATTTTTTAAACCACACCCAGCCTCTTCCTTTTTCTTTATTTAGAATTCTTCTAACTACCATTCCACTTCCAGAACCGATCGGAGGACGACTACAAATCCCTTGAAAATGAAGGTCTGGCTAATAGGACACAGTTATATTCACTGGAGTGAAAAATATGCAGTAAGCAGACGAATTTGCAACCTCAGCTTACCAAATGTACACATAACATGGATTTCCAAAAGAGGATTGAAATGTCACCAATTGATTCCATTGGTGAAAACTTTTATGCTTCTCCCAGAACCAGACCTTATAATTGTGCACTGTGGTGGGAACGATCTAGGCACAATCACTGGGGTAGGTCTGGAAATGCTTCTAAAAGACACCTTTCGACAATTGATGACACTTTTTCCTCGATCTGCCTTGGTATATTCCAATATATGCCAAAGACAGAAATGGAATTGGTCCAATCACCATTGTGCACAATTTGAGAAAGCAAGGAGACATGTAAATAAATCTGTTTCTGCGTTCCTCAGAGATTATAGCATGGGTTCTATTTACCACAACAACTTGCGATACCACATGCAAGACGTCTATAGGAGAGACGGTGTTCATTTCACGAATGAGGGAAACAGAATCTTCCTCTGCAACATCAGGCTCTGCATCGGTACTTACTTATAAATGCAGAAAACACTCAATTAACACAAGGGCTCTTTTCAGAGCCACCTTATATCTAGTCATCAGCAGTGCATTGCTGGCGCGCGAGTTATAGTTAGCTGAATAACAGGGGAATTTAATTGGTTTTATATGAGTGAAATGTCCAGCTAACTATAAGATGTGTAAAACCTATGTTTTTTTTAGTGAATATCATAGGTTTTGTAAATGCTACTTCCTAACTATAACGTGTGTAAAACCTATGGTTTTTTCAGTGAATTTCATAGGTTTTTTAAATGTAACTTCCTAACTATAACGTGTTTAAAACCTTTGGTTTTTTCAGTGAATTTCATAGGTTTTTTGAATGCTACTTCCTAACTATAACGGGTTTAAAACCAATGGTTTTTTCAGTGAATTTCATAGGTTTTTAAAATGCTAATTATTAATTTCGGTTCCAGTTTTAAAAGGCAAAAACAATATAACACTTATTAACAAAAAAAAAAAAAAGAAAAAAAAAAGTTATTTTCAGAACTAACTCATTGTACCAAAAAGAGCTCTATTCACAAGCTGAAGTATCGACGCTTTTTTTCGGGACAATTATGCAAAAAAGCGATGATGCTTGGGGCATATTATGAAGGAGACGTAATACATTATAATCGGTTTCATCGACAGGACACTGCCGATAAAACGACGATAATAGCCTTCATAGTATGTTCTATGAATTGCAACCAAAACCTACGTTAGTTGTCTTTACATCTAACATTAGGTTCGATTGCAATTAATAGAGCATATTATCAAGGCCGTTATCGCCGCTATATCTGCCCTTTTCTGCCGATAAAAGAGGCGTTAATGTTTTACCTATCTTTGAAAATATTCTCCAGCACCTTTGTGAAAACGGCATTACATCGCCTGCCGTAAGACCACTTTGCATATGTTGCGCACAGTAAGTTAATGACATGCAAAGTGGGCGTAGGTCAAAGCACATGCAAAATGTGGTTGGAGGGGAAAACACCCTATCACGAAAAGAGGCGTTGCGAGAAAAAGAGGTGGAATAAACTCGTTTATCGTAGGACTGTTAAAGCCTGCTCTAATCAAGCATTCGGCAGCGTTAACATGAGGGTGTGGAAAATAAAACTAAATCTACCCCGTCCCCAAATTACAAGGCACAGATTGCTGCGTAAAAAGAACGTTTGTTTTCACACGGTAATGTTAAGTACCTTCGGCTGTTACAGGATTTACTATCAGATATGTGTTCCCATTGATATTAAAGCACTAACACCACGGAAAATTCCGCTGATAGCGTCGATACTTAGAACACCGAGCAGCAGCGATTTTTATCACTTACGAGCCTTGCTATTATGAAGGTTTATCTCCTAAGTCTCTGATTCTCAAACTGTGCACCGCGGCTCCCCTGTGCGCCGTAATGAGGTGCCAGGGGCGCCGCGCACACTCTAGAGTGACTAACCGTCCATAAATTCCACGGACATCCATACCCTGTTATCTGCAATTGTGGCCATCAGAAGGAGCTGCTCTGCTCCCCTCTGAGAGGCCTCACTCCCACTGCTGGAGCGGCCTCGCACTCCGCCAGGAGCACAGGAGTAGCCCCTCCCGCCCATTGAAGTTTTGTATCGGTCTCATTGCCACTTACTGAATGAAAATGGGGCACCGAAGGATGTTCAAGTATGTAGCGCTCCTCCTGCTACAGCGTACAGAAGGAATTGTGGGGCATATTACCAAGCAATAGCGATAATTATCGCTATTGCTTGGTTAGAGACAAAAATTTACCGCAGAGCTGCTGCGATTTCTACCGCAAATAAACCTTGGTATTACCAAGGTTTATCGCAAATGCGATAAAAATCGCCGCAATGCATGAATATCGCTGAAAAGTCTGCGATATTCATGCATTACCGAGCTACTACTCTTAGTCATGTTATCCACCTCCCATTGGATAACATGACAAAGAACTGCTCAGGGCAGGTGTTAGCTTTTGGAGATATTCACGCTTAGCGCGAATATCTCCAAAAGTTGGTAATAGGAGATAGCGATGTTAGCGACTGGTTTCAGTCGCTAACATCTTGGCACACCCACTTTGCATGTCATTAGTGATAAATATCACTGACATGCAAAGTGGGGCCCAAGATGGTCACTATCTCCTACTAGCTGTCGCTAACTGGTGTTAGCAACAGCTAGGTAATAGGGAGATAAAAAAAGCGGAGATAAACCCTCTTGATAATATGCCCCACTGTTAGGTATAAAAAAGTGAAACGCCCATGCTACAATGATATAGAACACTTCCTTTAAAGAAGCATGTGAAATAATTTTAAAAGATCAGGTTAACCTTCTTTTACTCTCTCATCATTCTTGAACATAAGTATTTACAATACTATATTCAACAATGCCATGGTTACTGCTTTTTTATTTTAAGAAATTAGCAATCATTCACAAAGCCAATAGTCATGGCTTCTTTTTCGGGAGAAAATACTTGCTATATTATATATCTACATAGAATGACAGAAACAACATAACACCAGTCGGTCGCAACACTATGCTAAGCACAGATTTTTAGCCTATGTGTTTTAAACTGCCCTCTGAATTACAACCAACACTCTCTTTGAAGAGACTCCCCAATTTTTTTAACACCTCTTAAAGCCCTAGAAACAACACCATTTAACATTTAACATCATTTACCTCCAATGTTTTCATATATCAGCGTTGCTGAACTCACTCAGTAAAATGTCGCTGATTTCATAAAATCACTTTTAAGGTGCTCCTTATGACAGTGCACCCAATCCTTTGTGGAAGTGCTCACATAAAACATGACACTGGTATTACCAGGATAGACAAAGAAATAACACAGTGATGGAAAAGTTTCTTTATTTTTTATACTTACCTAAGAAATAGTAACAAAGTAAAAGTACATTTCTTTAAAAAACATAGTATCTGTGGAAGAAAGGTAAAAATTAGGTTATAATGTACATTTCATAAAACAAAAAAAGTAGGAGTGAATGAAACAGAAAGTGAAAGAAAAAAAGACTGAGGGAGAGTAAGAGACAGAGACAGAATGTGTAGTATATAAATCAATGAGTAAGGTAATTAATTAAAAGAGATAATAGCACTGAAGGAATGAGTGTCTAAACGAAAGTAAAGTGAGAGAGAAAATAAGAGTATGATCAGTGATAGTACACAAAATAAACAGTCTCTTAAAGAAACACAATAAGAGTACAGGAATATCTTAAGGAGATAGATAAAATAAAGGAAAAACAGTAAGAGAAACAGAGTAAAAAAGGGTGAGAAACAGAAGATGAACGGAGTAGAAATACACAAGGACTGTAAGAGACAAATAAATAGAAATGAAGTAGGGTAAGGGAAGTAAACTATGGACCTTATTTATGAAGGCCTTGCGCCGCCCAAGCGTCACTTTTAACATGGGAAAAAGTGGCACATCGGTGGCGCAAGGCTTTCATAAATGAGGCCCTTTAGATTTAAGTTAAGAATTGAGCATAATTAATGAAAGCAGACTAAGGGAATAAAATTAAAGGTACGGTAAAACAAACGAATTAAGATTCTAGAAACAAAGGTGATATAAGGTCAATAAAGGTGAGTCACCATGAGACAACGGAAGAATCAAACTGAAGAGATAGATAGACTGAATAAAATAGTGACAGAAAATATGTTAGAGAAACAGGAGAGAAAATTAAACAACGCAAAATGTGGATGAGTTAAACGGAATAAGCGTGACTGAACAGTACTGACAAAGGAAGGTGATGAAAAGAATAAGGATAAGAGAGAGGCAAAGGAAACTCTCGGATGTTATTAGTTGTACTTACCTTTTAAATGTAATACCTGTGGAAGACAATAAAAAAATGTGTTATAATACATATTTCTAAATCCAATGTAACAAAATAACTTAAACAACATATTACATGGTGTATTTTTGCTGTCCTCAGAATATATTGATTTTCACTATAAACAGTGATTTCAATAGTAATCATCATGTAACTGAGTGGAAAAAAACCACAATCCAAATGATTGTGTTAAAAAACCCGTAAAAGACCTCTCTACATAATATAAATACCTGAAAAAAACATGTCTTAAATGTTTTTCTCTAATTCGCAATTTCTTGAGTAAGCACAGTACATCTTCCTCAGTTACAAACTAATTAAACCATAGCACTTATGTTTAAATACGAATCAACAAAGCTCCGTGCAAGTATGTTCTTAAAACATTTATCTTAAGTACACATTTTCTTCTCTCATACCTTTCCACGTGGCCAAATAGTATGAGTTAACTCGTTATTTTTTAAATACCTCTCAACAAACTTCTGTCCAAATATGTTCTTAAAACATTTATCTTAAGTACACATTTTCTTCTCTCATACCTTTCCACGTGGCCAAATAGTATGAGTTAACTCGTTATTTTTTAAATACCTCTCAATCAATCAATCAATCAGTGACACTTATAAAGCGCGCTACATACCCGTAGGGTCTCAAGGCGCTGGGGAGGGGGGGTGCCGCTACTGCTCGAACAGCCAGGTCTTCAGCTTCTTCCTGAAGGAGAGGTGGTCTTGGGTCAGGCGCAGGTCGGACGGGAGGGAGTTCCAGGTCTTGGCGGCCAGGTAGGAGAAGGACCTTCCTCCTGTAGTCGCTCTTCGGATGCGGGGGACGGCGGCGAGGGCGTGGTTGGCTGATCGGAGGTGGCGTTTGGGAGCGTAGAAGTTGACTCGGCTGTTGAGGTAGCTCGGGCCTTGGTCGTGTAGGGCTTTGTGTGCGTGGGTGAGGAGGCGGAAGGTGATTCTCTTGTTGATGGGGAGCCAGTGAAGGTCTCTCAGATGACCGGAGATGTGGCTGGATCGTGGGATGTCGAGGATGAGTCTGGCTGAGGCGTTTTGGATCCGCTGGAGTCTCTTCTGGAGCTTGGCGGTGGTCCCGGCGTAGAGGGCGTTGCCGTAGTCCAGTCGGCTGGTGACGAGGGCCTGGGTGACGGTCTTCCTGGTCTCTGAGGGGATCCACCAAAAGATCTTTCGTAGCATGCGTAGGATGTTGAAGCACGCCGAGGAGACGCTGTTGACTTGCCTGGTCATGGAGAGGGAGGAGTCCAGGATGAAGCCCAGGTTTCGTGCATGGTCTGTCGGTTTGGGCGCGGTGCCCAGGGCGGGAGGCCACCAGGAGTCGTCCCAGGCGGAGGGTGAAGAGCCCAGGATGAGGACCTCCGTCTTGTCCGAGTTCAGTTTCAGGCGGCTGGTCGTCATCCACTCGGCTACCTCTTTCATCCCTTCGTGCAGGTTGGCTCTGGCGGCGGCGGGGTTGTTGGTCAGGGAGAGGATCAGCTGGGTGTCGTCGGCGTAGGAGATGATGCTGAGGTGGTGTTTGCGTACGATGGCCGCGAGGGGGCTCATGTAGACGTTGAAGAGGGTGGGGCTCAGTGATGATCCTTGGGGGACGCCGCAGATGACTTCGGAGGCCTCTGACTTGTACGGTGGTAGGCGGACTCGCTGTGTTCTTCCGTCGAGGAAGGAGATGATCCATTCCAGCGCCTTGTCCTGGATACCGATGTTGCTGAGGCGCCGTGTTAGGGTGCGGTGGCAGACCGTGTCGAATGCCGCGGAGAGGTCTAGGAGGATGAGGGCCGCTGTTTCTCCCTTGTCCATCAGGGCTCGGATGTCATCGGTGGCGGCGATGAGGGCGGTCTCGGTGCTGTGTTTGGCTCGGAAGCCGGACTGTGAGGGGTCGAGGGATCCGTTCGTCTCGAGGAAGGCGGCCATCTGCTTGTTGACGGTCTTCTCGATGACTTTGGCTGGAAACGGTAGAAGCGAGATGGGGCGGTAATTCTTGAGGTCGGTGGGGTCCGCTGTTGGTTTCTTGAGTAGAGCGCTGAGTTCGGCGTGTTTCCAGCTTTCGGGGAAGATGGCGGTGTCGAAGGATGTGTTGATGATGTCTCGCAGGTGGGGTGCGATGACAGCGTCGGCCTTGTTGAAGACGTGGTGAGGGCAGGGGTCGGTTGGTGATCCGGAGTGGATGGAGTTCATCGTGCGGATGGTGTCTTCTGTGCTGATCGGGGTCCAGGCGTGGAGGGTGGTGGTGGGGGGGGGTGGCAGGTCGGTCGTGGTGTGCGTTGGTTGGTTGTTGAAACTGCTGTGTATGTCCGTGATCTTGTTGTGGAAGTATGAGGCGAGGGAGTTGCAGAGGTCTTGTGATGGGGTGATGTCGTTGTTTCCTGCGCTGGGGTTGGAAAGCTCTTTCACGATGTTGAAGAGTTCCTTGCTGTTGTGTGCGTTGTTGTCCAACCGGTCCTTGAATGCTGTTCTCTTGGCGGCGCGGATCAGCTGGTGGTGTTTCCGGGTGGCCAGTTTGTAGGAGGTCCTGTTGTCCGGTGTCGGGTCCTTTTTCCAGACTTTCTCGAGGGCTCGGCAGTTCTTCTTGGAGCTCTTGAGTTCGTCGGTGAACCATGGGGCCTTCTTGCTGGCGGGTCTGCTGGGCGGGGTCCTCAGCGGGGCGAGCTCGTCCGCGCAGGTGGTGATCCACTTCGTGAGGTTGTCGGCGGCCTGGCTGGGGTTCGCTGAGCTGGCAGGAGGGTGCTGGCTCAGGGAGGTGGCGAGCTGGTCTGCTGTGATCTTGTTCCAGCTTCTGCGGGCGGTGTGTTGCTGGTGTTGGTGGGTCGTCGTTCTCTTGAAGGTGAAGTGGACGCAGCTGTGGTCCGTCCATTGAAGCTCTGTGGCGTGGCTGAAGTTGATGTCTGTGCTGGATGAGAAGACGGCGTCGAGTGTGTGTCCGGCGAGGTGGGTGGGGGTGGACACCAGTTGCTTGAGTCCCAGGTTGGCGAGGTTGTCGAGCAGGGTGCTGGTGTTGTGGTCGTTGTTGTTCTCCAGGTGGAAGTTCAGGTCCCCCAGGAGGATGTAGTCGGCGGAGGGGAGGGCATGTGGGCTGACGAAGTCGGCGATGTCCTCGCTGAATTGCGTGCGTGGTCCAGGGGGTCGGTAGATCAGGGTGCCTCTGAGGGTGGTGTTCGGGTTGGTGTGGATCTGGAAGTGCAGGTGTTCGGCGCTGGTCAGGGTGTTGTCGGTGCTGGTCGTGAGACGGATGGTGTTCCTGTGGATGATGGCGATGCCTCCTCCCATCTGGTTGGCGTTGCGGTCCCTCCGGATGATCTTGTAGCCCTCTGGGATGGCGATGGCGATGTCGGGAGCTGAAGAGGCGTTCATCCAGGTCTCCGTGAGGAAGGCAACGTCAGGGGCTGTGGCGTCTAGGAGGTTCCAGAGTTCGATGGCGTGTCTGTGGACGGAGCGGGTGTTGAGCAGGATGCACTTGAGGTGGGTGCTGCTGGAGTTGGACTTGTCGGGTGCTGGTGCGGGGCTGGTCCGGATGCAGGAGAACTTGCAGGCGTGGCAGCTGAAAGGTCCGTGGGTGTGTCGTGGTGTGGCTTGATGGCATTCTGGGAGTCGGCCGGTGTTGAGTGCGATGAGGGTGGCGGCGGAGTACGTCAGGCGGGTCGGTCGGGCTCTTCGGGGGCCAGGGGTCCTGGCGCTGGTCGCGATCCGGTCGCGGACGGGCGCAGACGGGCTTACCTTTGGCGCGCCTTCGGCGCACAATCGGCGCGCCCGCTGCGCGTGACCGCTGCGCTGCGCGTTCACCTCTCAACAAACTTCCGTTGAAATATGTTCTGAAAACATTTATCTCAAGTACACATTTTGTTGTCTCATATGTTTCCGCGTGGCCAAATAGTATGAGTTAAGTAGTTATTTTCTCAAATTACTTAATCTTAGTGTTATCCATTTTTTTCTCAAAATTTCAAATAAAAAATCTAATGTGTTCTGTACCATCAAACATTAAGTAAACTTGTACCTGATACTATCACTATGCCAAATATAAATTTCATTTCTAGATTTGCACACCCTCTGTCACATGATATTTCTAAACAACAGAGTTTCGTATCTTTACAGTGTTAATCTTCCTACACCAAGTAATTTTACTGAAATTTGGGTTGCAAAAATAGCAGATAAGAATTAGTTAAGTCAAAAGGCAAACGTTTCTTAAAAGTCAATTGACTATCATTGCAGAGTGTCCAGCCTGTTGGAGACTTCAAATAAGCTGTGTAATGTCCTGATGATGTTGAAGGCCCTTCATGAAAAATAATGGCTACAGTTACAAATGTTCTTCTAGAAATAGATACTTGAGAAGCCACAAAATTTTAAATTCAAGTTGACAATTTACTCCCATCAGCTCTGCATTGTTGAAACATTAAAATTACATATTGTCCATTTCTGTGGATAAATAATGTTGATAACATTTCAGAGTTACATTGAGAGCAGACCATGTTCTGATGCGCATCTTTAACTAGTTTATTAAAGGACACTTCTTTACAGTCTGGTAATGTTAAATATATAAATCTTTCAGTGTGTATATCAGTAGTACTTGAAAATGAACAATTATCACACTAATGTTCCCATTTATAAGAAAGGCCAAAAAGACTATCAATATCTACACCTTCATCTTCCAAAACCGTAAGCATATACAATAAGTTCCTGACAATCTTGCTGAATATTCTGAGAAAATTGATTTAGTCCTGCACATATGTCTAAAACATTCCTTAGTTCTGAAACACTTGCTACTTCACTATTACCACTGCTACATTTTTCAAATACAGAATTTAACGAACAACAAAATGTTTGCTCCCGATTTTGTACAATCTGTTGCTGAAATTATTTTAGAAAAAAAACATTAACTACTACATTTGCATAGCAGTTGACACCAGACCTGTTTTCAAACTTAAATCCAACAATCTGTTCAATACTAACCTTTTTCCTACTGCTACCAATGACAGCTACATCTTTTTTCTTCGTTTCTCTACTACTTCGGTATATTTTTCCTCATTTCTCCTTTTCTGACCAACCATACACTTTTCAACTAAAGGATATTGAGGTAAACTTGGAGCATATTCTCTTCTTGACCTATTATACTCCTTCACACAATTTAGATCTGCACTGATCTTTGTCTCATCAAAATCACTTAGATAAAGTCCACACAAAGTTCTAACTCGAGATAAAGCAACATACACCATACCCTCTTTGAATACAATGCTTCCAATATTTACCAAAGCACAATCTACACCTAAACCTTGAGATTTGTGAATAGTCACTGCATATGCCAAACAAATTGGAAATTGCTTCCGACGGACATATAAGTCTTTCACAAGCAAAAAACGAGTTGAACAGCGACTGAATTGTTGAACTTCCTCAATTCCATCAAATTTGATTCTTAAAAATTCAATCTCATCTCTATTTGAGTAATTGACAAAACCAACAACATTACCCATTGCTCCATTTACCAAACCTCTTTCTACATGTAAATTTCTTCGTAAAATAATCCGACAATTTAAACATACATACAGATTTTTTTCTAAGCCAGCAGTATTAGATATAGATTTCTGAAGAGAATCCAATTTTAACTTCAACTTTTCAGACAAAACAATAGTACTACCTTCATGTTCTATTCTATCTTTAGCTTCCAGTTTCTTAATTTCTTGATTTTCTAACTTCAACATTTTTTCATTGAAAACCGAACATTCTTTGAGAGTTGGCATCAAGCATATGACTGACTTATCTGCTACCTCTTTACTATATATTTTCTCAGGTACATTATCTTCATTAGGAAACAGCTTGGAAAGTAATCGTGTTCGTAGAGTTTCTTTCGCATCTTCAGTTAGTTTTCCAATCCTTATATCTTGAAGAATATTTCCATATTTAGTATCATTTGCCTGTCGCATATTTTGAATAAAGTTGAGTATATTTGAAATGTGACCATATATTAACATTTCCAATACTGCCCAAGCACTTTTGGGTCTCTTCATGCGTAACAGTTTCAAATACAGGTTGTCCTTTCCCAGGACTTAGCTGCAGTAGATCTCCAAAAACTATGACATGTTTACCTCCAAATAACACATCATACTCTGTCTTAAGTATCTGTTGCATTCTTAAATGCACAAAAGCAAGCATTATATTGGATACCATGCTTACCTCATCAATAATGAGAAGTTTCATTTTTTTAAGGACTCTAGCAACTTCAAAACAAGCTTCTCCAGATAGCTTGTGATATTGTAATTTATTTTCATGTTCAACAGGCAGCATCAGTAAACAATGTAAAGTAATACCTTTAATATTATGTGCTGCCAATCCAGTTGGAGCAGTAACAACACAAGACAGTGTTGACTGAGTTCTTTGCTGTCGATATGTAGTAGTTCCTATAATTAGGACACTTTTACCAGTTCCAGCTTCTCCACTTACATATAGTCGAATAGGTTCAAATGACATACATGAGCATTCTTTTTTCTCATGACGAAAGCCATGCTCATTGTGCTCTGTCACTTCATCATATATCTGTCTTTGCTCAAGATTAAATTTGTTCTTCAATTCTTCTAAGTTTATTACTTCCTCTTGACCTTGCTGCATTGCTCTTTCCACCTCATCCATGGGAGTGGCTGCTTCATTTTGGATAATTGGTTGTCCCAGTGGATCTTGACCTAATGAAGCCGAACTTTGACTACCTTGTGAACTGTCTCTAGCAATCTCCGCTGCAATTGTTGCTTCTTGCTCTATTTCGTCATTCAACATTTGGAGATAATTACTGAAAACAGGACATTCGATACTACTTTTAGATGCGTTAAATGAATCTTCATAACTATCAAAGTCACCAAGTAGTTCCTCTTCTGTACGCCATGGTTTAAAGAGTTGCAAAAGAGCTAAATAGTAAAATTCTCTTTTGTCAGGTGTTTCGCAACTCAGTTTTTGATGATTAATCAAGTGTCCTTTTCTTTGTTTCACCAGACATCCTTCATGTCCAATTACAGCGTATACACCTTTATCAATATTCTCTGTAATATTCCTTTTAAAACTGTAGTTTTGAAGTATTTCATACAGACAAATGTTTTCAAGCAGAGTACTTCTATTTGGATAGTATGTATCCAACATATTTGTTTTCAGAATGTCTGTACTGTTTGGTTCTTTCTGTGCTAAATATTCAATTTCTTGCACAGATTTCAGAACACGGTTTTGTGTTTCTGCAAGACCCAAACTCACCCACAGGATAGTTCTTGATTTTTCATGAAGACTTGCTGATGATAAGCGATCACAACATTCATATGCTCCAATTTCTCGATGAGACAACATCTTCAAACTGTAAATATACAATTTCTTGCTTAGGCTCTTTTCATGAGAAATGTCTTCCCACATCTCCTTCAGTTCCGTCTATTCAGATTTCGTGATGTAAGACGTTACATATCGAGCCACAGCAATAGAGTTGTCTGCAACATATTGTATGTCCATATTAGCATTCCACATGGACAAAATGACTGGGTTATAGTCATTTATATATTTGGATTCTTCACCTCTTCTTAAATTGTACGTATTTTTAGGTGACCTTCTTGTGATGTTATGTCGCAAAGATGACATCAAATCGTTGACTCTTCCTTTTGAAAGTACCGGTCGTGCAAATCCAAAACGACATTTGGTGTAGAATTTAGTCTTTGATTTGAATTTTTGCCGACAATATTTTCCACAATGATGACTTTGAAAGCGTAACACTTTTCCTCTTAAGTCCTTATCAGTTGTACTATTAGGTATGTCACAAGTGGCATATTGTTCAATAAAAGACAGTACAGTCTCATCCGGGTCTGTTCCAAATTTAGGAGCATCCTTGATCCATAGCAGCATATGAATATGAGGAGCACCTCTTGCTTGATATTCTTTTCTCCAAAAGAAATCCAGTACTTCACCAAGAGGTGGATATTTCTTGTTTGTAATAAAAGACATCATAGCTTCAAATCTATGATTGAAATATCTGCAAACATTAACCGGATCCAACGAACTCAGTTCTCCAGGTGTCTTGTAGTTTATATTTTCCATGTTTGCATTCGCCTCCCGAAGAAATTCAAGTCAATCTTCCCAAGCATACTCTGCACAGCTTAGAGTTAAAAACCATGTAGGTGCTCCTAAGTTTCTAAGCATGCACTTCAAATCTCCATGACGACTGTACCAATACTCATTAGTACCACGCTGACAAGCCATTAAATTAATTAGGTGTGAATCCAAAACACTATCTTTCTGTTGCACTTTATCCATAAATTCCTTTGCTGAAACATTTTGCAGATGCACTCCACTTTTTAAGATATGGTTTACTGCATAAGAAAGACCAGATAAATCACTCTCAAACAGAAGATGAAACAAATATGGAATGCATTGGCGAAACCTCGGATCTTCTGCATATAATCTTGTTGTCCGGTACTCATATGCAGGAATCTGCATAGGTCGATCATCATATCGTGTACCTTCACCTGTAGGGAATAACTGTGGGAAACACCGACCTTCCAAACTTTCTTCCCATACACTAATAGGATTTCCTTTTGCTTTTTTCTTCTGAAATAATTCAATAGCATTCCTTATTGCTTCTTTGGAATGCAGTGGATGAACACTGTAATGCTCATAAATTTCTTCACTTCTGGATAAGTCAACTTTTCAATTTGTCCAATAGACAAATCATTGTCCTCTTCTTCACTTACTTCTTCTTCGTATACATTTTTATAGTATTTATTGTTTTTGACTAAATACAACGTTGCCTTTTTGACTTTTCTAACATCTACTAAATCTTGCCAGATTTTCTTACTCTTTGTAGGTACACCATTAACTAGAATAACTAGAGGTTCCTCTTCTACATTTTCAACACCAATTGTTTCCATATTTTTTTTTAGATCAAGTGGCAAATATACAACTCTACCCTTTAATCCTCTTTGTAAATCTGAAGGATTTAATTTGCCAGTCTTAGGCTCCATATGAACAATAGCCTGAAAAGGATGTACACATTGAATCAGAATAGTCTCGTAAGTATTTAAATCCATCAGTTCCGATGGAATATTTATCAACTCAAGATTATTATGTACAGCTCTAGCAGGCATTCTATTTTCATTTAATTTATTATAACAATACTTACAAATGCGTTGCTCAAAACCCAAATGAAAATAGTTTTCTACCAACAAATAAGTTGCAAAATCTTTCCATTGACTATTACCTTCATCTTCACTTTTTAAATATAAATCAACTAACCTAGTTTGACTTTTGTGATGAATGCGTCGACAACACACACAAGGAAAATTTGGTTTCTCACCTGCAATGACCTTAAACTTTGTTATTTCCTGTTCAAAATTTTCAATATTAAAATTTCCAACATTTTCTAACACATTTCCTTCTATAACTATATCAGTTTCTGCATTGTCTTCATCTGGACCAAAATAACTTACCTCAATTTCTGCACAAATCTTCTTAACATCTAATTCACATCCATGCAAAAGAGCACTATTTAACTGTTTAAGTTTAAGTGCTGGACTTTTTGCATAATAAAACTCTCTCACTAATTTTCTCATTTTCGTATGATGTACTGCTAACATCCTGAAGTGATGAAACACATTCTGGCATATTTTTTTAGAAAGACAAGCCAGAGAATGGCCTTGCAGACCTATTTTTTCTCGCACTCTGCAATGATCTAATTCTTGCAACATTACAATTTTTTCCTTAGTGCACTTACGTAAGAAATTGCGAAAGAAATCAATTGAATCCTGTCGTACACTGCAAATGCTACTACAATTCCAACTGTAAACAGGAACATTAGGACGTCCCTCTAAAACTTCTCCAGCTATCACCTCTTCTGCATTTCTAACCACAATTTTCTCTTTCTCAATTGCACAACCATCCTTCACCTCATATGCTCGACCACTGGTGTCAACAGCATGCAACAAATCGTTACTTTGAAAATAACTCTCTTCATTAAAAAATGGCTCAGAAGTTGAAGTATACATCCACTTCCCAGAAAACACTTTACAAAAATTACTTCTATTTATGTGTCTCTTCCATTTACTTTTAGCTTTTAAAACTCTGATTGCCTTATTTAGTGTATTTATTCTATTAATTACTAAAATAAATAATTTTCTTTTTGTATCAAACGCGCGCTGAACAACATCCTCTATATGTTCTTTCTTCTTATAAAAAGCAGATCTTCTTTTACAAACTTTCTCCTTTTTTAATAAATTCGAAACAACTCTGTTATAAAACATACGCTTCCTGATTTCCGTAAACTGAGTCATACGTGTTTTACTGTATATATTTTCCTCTCTGCTGATTCGAGAAACATTTTGATTTTTTGTAGCATTTGTCCTTCTAGATACTGATAACTGTTTTTCCTTTTAAAGATTATCATTTACACTTTTCCTTTGACATAATCTTCTTAAAAAATCTTTGCTTTTCTTACCAGGAGCACTCTTCTTTTTATCCGTCCTTTATTGTTTTGATATTTCTTGTAATTCTTTCCTCTTCAAATGGTATGTTCGTTTATACAGCTTTCTTTTTTCATTTCTGGTTGGCATACTAATTTATGTTTCTGATGAAAGTGACAATCTGTAAAACACAAACATAACAAATATTATAGTTGGCTACTAGCATATAACATACAAAATAAAACCACAGATTCATTTTCTAAGTAGAATAAAGACAAAGAAACAGTCTCTGAACAGAGTAGGAAATCCTGTAGTGAATGTTGGTTCTAAATTTATGACAGTCCATAGCTGTGTTAACATTATAGACGTATTTTCTGATTCTAATTTTTAAAGCATACAAACAGTACACTGTTTTTCAAGAACTGTCGGTGATCCTATGCTTTTATTTTTTTTTACTATAATCTCTTATACACTTCATGAGAACATGTATTGTCACTCTCATAAAGCAGATCAACGACGAATAGTACAAGAAAACTGTCTTCAAGAATGCTTTACTATCCAAAATAATTTTATTTATTTAAAAGTTCATAATCTAAAAGAACTTGAAGCATTATTTCATTGGGTAAGTCTTTCAATTGATCACCCTCATCCTCCAAACTCTCCTCTTCCCCTTCCACCATCTCTAAATAAGCACTGTCCAATGTTTTATCCATAAAGTCCTCATTTTCAAAGTTATTTTCGTCCTCAAAAACTTCATCTAGTATCTCCTCCAGCAGATCATTTACGATTTCAAAATTGATTTGCTTTTTTTCAGAATAATTCTCCATCTCTAATTTTTTTTCTTACTTCTGTATCCTTTTAAAAAAATATAAAGACTAAATTATATCTTTTTCATAAATAGATAACTTAAAAGTATCTTTACTAATTTTTAAACTACATACATTTTTATACTTTCTAACTCATTAACTACATATATTAAGATAACACCTTCCTCTTGTTTTGAAAACAAATTGACACTATCACCGTAGACATTAACACTGTTCCTTTTTTTCATTAAATAATTACTGCTGTAAAAAGACATCTTACTGTAAAATTTGTTTTTAGATTTTCTGGATATCACAACTATTGATAAACTTTATAATTGATTTTTAGGGATCCATTTTTTGAGTTCACCACTACAAACTACTATTCAAACTATATACAGTCTGAAGGGGAGTCTCACATTGTACAAACCACAACATTCACTTAACAGATTACTACTTCCCACAGAGATTGCTTTTATGTTTCAACAGCATACTCAGCATGTGAATTTCATAGCATGTACAAAATTTCATGCTAACCATGAGGGACCACATCATAATAAAGCTATGCAAATGTATGTAAAACAGTGCACACAGATAGTACAGTCACAGATATGCAGAAAAGATGCCCATCACCCCAAGAGCCATATCATAATACACCTCTGTAAATGAAGAAAAAAGACTGCCAAAGATAATACAGCATGAGTTTGATAAATATTGAACACTTAGCAAGAATTATTCCATGGAAACCACAAAGAATTATAGTCAACTGATAGATGAACCAGAACTCCAACGAAAAGAACACATGCACAAGGCCCATAAAAAGATAATATCAACTGTCAGTTGAATAATATCTCAAAATACATATCTAGTACAAGCAGATACAGACATGGCAAAAATACAAGATACAATCATGCTCCAAACCGAAACTTTGCAAATATTTTTAAAAATCTTGCTTATTATTTTAATGTGCACCCAAATAAATTGCCTTTCAAAAATACCAACTCACCTGAAAAAAAGAATATGATTCCTGAAAGCTCTGTAACGTAGAAGGCAGGTTGTTGCTGTTCAGCACCAAACACTATAAAAAAGAGAAATAATGAAATGTAATTAACATATTACAGACATATTTATTACACAACATAGAGCCATTGTAGCAAACAACAAGCCTAACAGATAAATTACCTAAGATTCTCTACCATTAAATATCCCAATGCCTAACTAAGTTCAGAGAAACAGGTATGTAGAAGGGTAGAAAAAATATGGAGGAAAGCCCGAACAGAAGAAAATAAGAAAACATATCAAGACGCCCAAACAAAATATTATAAAAACATAAAGCTGGCCAGGAAGAACAGTCTTACGCAGCAACTCGCAGAGGCAGGCAACTCCTCTAAGGAACTATATAAAATTTTACATGCTTTTACTAAACCAGTGGCCTGCGAAAGCCCAGATGATTTTTCCCAGTCCTTATGCAACGATATTTCTTTGTTTTTCGAAAACAAGATCAACCTGATTTATGATAAAATAATGAAGGCCCCCAGTCAAGGGAACAACATATTAACTCCCCCCTTTTCTCCCACATGTGGAGACAATTCACTTATGACTTTCCCGGCAGTTAGTGATTTAGACTTACCTCTCTTCATTAGCCACATAAAATCGGGTTCCCCTGATGATTTTCTGCCTGCAAAAATAGTTGCCTCCCTGAGCGCTCTGCTTGGGCCTCAAATTCAATCAGTCATAAACCTTTCTTTAAAGGTAGGACAGGTGCCTATGGAGTGGAAGAAGGAGGTGGTGAACCCCATTTGTAAGAACGCAGCACTTCCATGGACTGATCTGTCAAACCTCTGACCCATCTCTCTCCTGCCATACCTCAGCAAAATGACCGAGAGGCATGTGAACACCCATCTTTCTAACTACATCGAGACAGTGGAAGGTCTAGACTTCTCTCAATCTGGGTTTAGACCACATCACAGCACCGAATCTGCCCTCCTTTCAGTGACCGATAACATCAGGATGTCACTGGATGGAGGGGGTTCCATGATTCTGGTGCTGTTAGACCTATCCACTGCCTTCGACACGGTGTCACATGAGATACTTCTCGGGCGTTTGAGAGAGGTGGGTATAGGAGGCATGGCTTTGTCCTGGTTGGAGAGTTTTCTCTCAGGTCGCCTGCAAGGTGTCAGACTGGGCTCCCACTATTCCATCTCAAGGGAGCTCACCAAGGGAGTGCCACAGGGCTCATGCCTAAGCCCGACAATATTCAATGTGTACGTGGCCCCCTTGGCAGGCATTGTAAGAGCATACTGGTTCACTCCAATTTCATACGATGACGACACCCAACTCCTGTTCCCTTTTCAGACCCTTACCCCCTCATTACAAAAATCTTTTGCGGATGGCATGAGGGCAGTGTCGGACTGGATGGCCTCAAATTGCCTTCAGTGTAATGTAGGCAACACAGAGGTCATGCTGTTCGGAGAGGTCACTCTCCTGTGGTCTCCAGAATGGTGGCCCTCGGATCTTGGACCTACACCTAACCCAAAAGTGTCTGTAAAAAAACACGGAGTATGGTTAGATCAGGCACTACTGTTGAAAGAACACACAAGTCAAGTTGCTGGATCTTGTTTCCGTGTCATCGGACTCTTATGCCGAGTTTTTCCTTTCCTGTCAGACAACTACAGGAAGACACTTGTTCAGACCCTAGTGATCAGTAGACTTGACTACTGTAATGGCCTGTACATCTCGGCCAATGAGGAACAACTAAATAGACTACAAGTGGTGCAGAATACTGCGGCGAGACTTGTTCTCAATGCCCAGCCTAGGACCCCATCACGTCCCCTTTTGGCCAAACTTCACTGGCTGCCGATTAGGCAACGTGTCAAATTGAAAATCTGCTGCACCATACATAGGTGTTTGTTTGGTACCAGCCCCAAATATCTGATCAAAAAATTCAACTCCTACAACCCAGGACGCTCCTTGCGTTCCAGTAGTCAGCATGATTGGCTCCTGAGGCGAAAAGCCGGGAGCAGGGGACAAATTGATTTTTAACTATTGTGTGTGATACTTTGTTTTTAAACCTGTACCTGGGCTTTCACAAACAGCGCTCCTCGCTGCAACGACCCCCTCATTCCGACGCCATTCACGAGGGCGAGGCGAGACACGCCCCCTCGGCTGGCCACGCCCCCGCCAGGAAAACAGACAAATAGAGCGCGCCAAACGCCAAGCGCCGCACTTATGATTGGCTCCTGAGGCGAAAAGCCGGGAGCAGGGGACAAATTGATTTTTAACTATTGTGTGTGATACTTTGTTTTTAAACCTGTACCTGGGCTTTCACAAACAGCGCTCCTCGCTGCAACGACCCCCTCATTCTGACGCCATTCACGAGGGCGAGGCGAGACACGCCCCCTCGGCTGGCCACGCCCCCCCGCCAGGAAAACAGACAAATAGAGCGCGCCAAACGCCAAGCGCCGCACTTATGATTGGCTCCTGAGGCGAAAAGCCGGGAGCAGGGGACAAATTGATTTTTAACTATTGTGTGTGATACTTTGTTTTTAAACCTGTACCTGGGCTTTCACAAACAGCGCTCCTCGCTGCAACAACCCCTTCATTCCGACGCCATTCACGAGGGCGAGGCGAGACACGCCCCCTCGGCTGGCCACGCCCCCCCGCCAGGAAAACAGACAAATAGAGCGCGCCAAACGCCAAGCGCCGCACTTATGATTGGCTCCTGAGGCGAAAAGCCGGGAGCAGGGGATAAATTGATTTTTAACTATTGTGTGTGATACTTTGTTTTTAAACCTGTACCTGGGCTTTCACAAACAGCGCTCCTCGCTGCAACGACCCCCTCATTCCGACGCCATTCACGAGGGCGAGGCGAGACACGCCCCCTCGGCTGGCCACGCCCCCTCCAACCTCCCGATCAGCGGCATAAAGCATGTGTCTTGGTCGGACGCGCAGCGGACGAGCGCAGCGGGCGCGACGTTTGCGCGCCAAAGGCGCGCCTAAGGCAAGCCCGTCTGCGCCCGTCCGCGGCCGGACGGGGCTAGGGGCACGACTCCATGCCAAAACTACATCCTACTCTTCCAAGGATCTAATTGCTCTTCAAGGCCATTGGCTACTTCCAGATCCCATCCGCAGACTGATCTCCTCTCTAGGCCTGGCCTCCTCTTCCCCCACAGCCCCTCATCCCCCGTTACATGCTCCCCTGTCACCCCGCCCCCTCCCCCCGGACCTCCTCCCCCGCTCGCCAGCGTTGTCTGTCTTTTTACTCAACACTAGGTCAGCGGTCAAGCACCACCATGAGCTGTTCGTCTTACTCGACTCCGAGAAACCTGACCTACTGCTCCTGACCGAAACTTGGTATTGTGACACTTCCCTCCCCGTTCTCCTGGCCACCCT
Source organism: Lissotriton vulgaris (assembly GCF_964263255.1). Classification (NCBI taxonomy): domain Eukaryota; kingdom Metazoa; phylum Chordata; class Amphibia; order Caudata; family Salamandridae; genus Lissotriton; species Lissotriton vulgaris. The sequence continues at coordinate 27,673 of NW_028249985.1, forward strand.
ACCCCCCTCCTACGTGGCCCTGCGAGCCGACCGGCCGGCAGGCAAGGCAGGCGGTGGGGTCGCCCTGATTGCTCGGTCCGAGTTGAATTTCCAATCACTTCCCTCCCCCCCCATTCCCCCTGCTGACTTCCTGGTAGTCCGTTCTCTTTCATTTTCTCCCCCCATCACCTGCCTATTAATGTACCGGCCTCCCCAGCCCTCGCCCGCATTCTTGCCGGCCTTTCAAGACCTGTTGGCCAACTTGGTGGTCAACTACGCCTCGGTCTTGGTGCTAGGGGACTTTAATTACTGGCCCTCTGACCCACACGAGTGCTCAGCCTCAAAAGAGTTTACAGACTGCCTTTCATCCCTTAATTTCGTGTCGCACATATCCGTTCCCACCCACTCCCATGGGCACACACTGGACCAGGTCTGGTCCCTCAACCTCCCCGTGGCCTCGGCCACCGTCTCGCCGTGCCCATGGTCCGACCATGCCCTCATTTCCTTCTCTATTCCCCATAACGCGATGCCTAAAACCCCGCATGCCAAAAACATCTGGGCACGGAACTGGAATAGACTGGATTACCCCTCCTTGACCTCCATGCTCCGCGACTCCACTCCTACTCTTGTTGGCTTACCATCTACCTCTCAAGCCAAGGCCATCAACACCTGGCTGGATGAAGGCTGCGACTCTGTGGCGCCCCTACGCCGCATCTCCATCCGCCGACCAAAGGACGCTAATAGATGGTCCAATGACCACCTAAAAGATCTCAAACTGAGCGCCCGACGGGCAGAGAGGCAATGGAGGAAAAATTACAATCCCTTATCAAAAACCCACTTCATTTCAGCACTGGACAAATACAAAACAGCAATCCTGGCTGCTAAGACCGCCTACTTTTCGTCAAAAATTACTTCGGCCGAAAATAAACCCAGGGAAATCTTCGGGATAGTGAATGACCTGGCATTCTCAGACCGAACCTCGCCCAATATCCCTCCCTCCCAACCACTCTGCGACCAGCTTAATACTTATTTCTTAGATAAAATAGCAACCATCAAGCTCAATATCCCTCCACCTTCTTCTGCCTTCGTCGATCCCTCCCCCCCTCCCCTCCCCTACCTGCTTACCTCCATCCCCCCCCTCACTCAGGACTCTTTTATGGAGATACTCCCTAAAGTGAAGTCGGGGTCTCCCGCGGACGTCTGCCCAGCACGAGTCCTGCAGCAAATATACTCCAGCTGCCCTGACCCCCCCATTGCCTTCCTCAACAGCTCCCTGGCACAGGGCGTAGTGCCCTCTGCACTCAAGGCAGCTACCATAGTGCCCATCCTGAAAAAACCTGGCGCTGACTCTTCTATCTCGGCCAACTATCGCCCCATCTCCCTGCTACCCTTTCTGGGCAAGGTGATGGAACGCCATGTTACCGCGGTGCTCAGCGCCCATGTTGAGGCAAATGGGGGACTGGCATCCCGCCAAGCCGGGTTCCGTCCCAGGCATTCGACCGAGTCAGTCGTGGTCTCAGTCTTGGACAAACTCAGAAAGGGTATGGATGGAAACAAACACCAGGCACTGGTCCTCCTTGATCTATCCGCCGCCTTTGACACGGTGGACCACACCATCTTACTTACCCGTGTCAAGGCGGCCGGCATCGGGGAATCAGCTCTGATCTGGCTCTCCTCCTTTCTGAGGGAACGCACTCAGGCGGTCCGGCTAGGCGACTTCACGGCCACTCCCCTCCCTGTCACCTGTGGTGTCCCCAGGGATCCTCTCTTTCCCCCTTACTTTTCAACCTTTATATCTTTCCTCTCATCTTTGCACTACAGCAGCTGGAGGTCACCGTCTATAATTACGCGGATGACCTCCAGCTCATCTTTGATCTGTCCCCTTCTCCTCTCTCGGTCTCTAATTTCCAGTCAACTATGACATTCATCAGGGACTGGATGAACCACAACCACCTTAAGCTGAACCCGGATAAAACCGAGCTGGTTCTCACTGGTGGTTCGTCCAGTCCCTGGAACTCTCTCTTCTGGCCCCCCACCCTTGGCACTGCACCGACCCCCTCCACCACGGTCAAAACACTTGGTGTCAAAATAAACAGCCAACTCACCCTCCATTCACAAATCAGCTCTGTGGTGTCCTCCTGCTTCCTCTCTCTCCGCACTATCCGCACTGTCTCCCGCTTCTTTTCCCCCCAGGCACTTAAGATCATTATGGCCGCACTTGTGATATCGAAACTGGACTACGCAAACGCTCTCTACCACGGTATCCCCGCATACAGTCTGCGTAGACTCCAGACCGTCCAGAACCAAGCAGCCCGGCTGGTGTACGGTCTTCCTCGGTATCACCACTCCACCCCTCTTCTCAGGGAGCTTCACTGGCTCCCTATAAAGGAACGGGCCCTATTTAAGATCGGTTGTATGGTCTTCCAGGCCCGCCAGGGCACTGCCCCCGCCTTCATCTCCTCACTAATCAAGTCTTATGTACCCGTAAGAGAACTCCGGTCTTCCTCCAAGTCCCTCCTCCAGATCCCTCGCTTCACTCGCAAAAAGTGGGGCGGGGCCAATTTCTCCACCCTGGCTCCAACCTTTTGGAACTCACTCCCTGACCACCTCCGCTCTGCCACTCAGTATCTCCCCTTTCGCAGAGATCTGAAAACGTTCCTCTTCAGCCAGGCTTTCCTCACTTAATCTCCCTCAAAATTCCCTTCACCTCTCCCTGGTCTTTCCCCCTCAGTTGCCGATCCCCCCAGCGCCAAGAACCCGCAAGGTGTACGCTGCGCTCTAGAAGTATTTTAAATTAGAAATTAGAAATTAGCAGCTACTCCAGGTTCCTAGAGTCAGGAGAGCTAGACAAGGAGGTCGAGCCGTCTTTAACAAAGGCCCCATTCTCTGGAACTCACTCCCTCCCACTCTGAAACAAACCACTAACTTTCAGTCTTTTAGGAAGTCTCTAAAAACCCATCTATTTTCTACATCCTAAAAGATCAGCCACTCCACAGCGTAAACATTTTGATTGGGCCTTTCTGGTAGAAGCACAAGTGCGGAGATACCCCTACGGGGGTCGAGTCCTGCGCTATACAAGAATATAAATAAATAAATAAATACATAAATAAGCTTAAACACCAGGGTGGGTGTAGGTTCTCTTATCTGGCCCCAATATTCTGGAATTCCCTGCCACTACCAATTCGGATGAGCAATAATCTCCTGGCGTTCAGAAGAACGCTCAAAACTTGGCTATATGAGCAAGCTCTTGAGTAACTTTCCTTGGTGTGACTTCTGCCTGATTAGCGTCATGAAACCTCTGGGTGATCATGTGCTTTATAAATTCCTATTAAGATAAGATAAGATAAGATAGGTACCTC